>NC_048308.1:55793772-55798960 GCF_013100865.1 Trachemys scripta elegans | reverse complement strand
CCCGGCCCGGCACCATGCCCCCGGCCCGGCACCATGCCCCCGGCCCGGCTCCCGGCCCGGCACCATGCCCCCGGCCCCGCACCGGCCCCGACACCAGCCAAATAGGCCCCGGCCGAGCACCACCGAGCCCTCCCGATTTTCCCGGACATGCCCGGCTTTTGGGGATTTCCCCCCGGACGGGGATTTGAGCCCCCAAAAGCCGGACATGTCCGGGAAAATCCGGACGTATGGTAACCCTACATTCTACCAAAGCAGAAAGTCCAATGGATTTCTAAAAATGCCATTAGCTGATATCCACAGACCCCAGAGTCTCTCATAAATTTGTTATTTGTGTGAGACCAAGACACTGGAAAAGGTGCATCTTCTTATGCTGCCACTTTGATCTACATGTTGCTACTATGGTATCATACTCATGGAAGGTTGAAAGATAATGCACATTTTTCACAATAAGAATTCAAAAGCCTGAATACCAAGATAAAGCCTAAGACCTAAAGGGGGAAAAAGCAGACTTGGTTGTCTAACCAGTGCTGGTCAGAGCCATTACAATGGAGAGCTGCTCAGCCAAGTAATCTTTAGTGATTTACACAAGAGAATGAAACCTATGAACTGGGAAATCAGTTCCTACACAACAGAGTAGAATTTCCACAGATTTAATTATGTGAAAAAGTTACTGTAAAGTACACAACACTTACCAGAAATACATGCAAGTTTTCAGTCATGAAGCACCTATCTTGACCTTAATATTTTATATGCATTTTGCATACAAAATAGAATGGCACATTGAACAGGCTATTTACAAGAATTGCTGAAAGGAGTGTTCTGTGTCTGAGTGATTCTATTCTGAGAGCCTGTCATTTGGGTGAATAAATCTTTGGGAGTTCAATATACTGAAATTCTTTATGTTGCCCACTGAGGAATGCTCACATCTGTCAGTAATCACACAAATATTATAGTCTTGCTTCTAACATGCAACAGTTAGGATTTGTCAGCATTTCTCTTGCTGAGTTCTAATTTCAAGGAGTTGCTATAGATCATTCATATCACATCACATGAGGCTGAAGCTTGGCATACAAGTTATCAGCCTGGATGCATTTTTTTTAAATGTATAGATTGGTTTAGTCATTTTGAGGTTAAAGGGGATATGATTTTTTTTCATTTGATTTGCTAAATTCTAGGTGAAGGCAGATAGTCCTTAATATAGACAAAGGCTTGTTTGGATTCTGGGGGAATATAGTTGGAAAAAGTCAAAATTTTGGTCCAGATTCTGCTCTCATTTATGTCAATGCAGAATCAAGCCCTAAGAACACATATTTGACGTGCTGTGAGATCTCTAATATACATGGGACACTGAGAGGGCCTCAGTTTGACAGGTCTCTTCCAAAGGTTTCAGAGTAACAGCCGTGTTAGTCTGTATCCGCAAAAAGAAGAACAGGAGTACTTGTGGCACCTTAGAGACTAACAAATTTATTAGAGCATAAGCTTTCGTGGACTACAGCCCACTTCTTCGGATGCATATAGAATGGAACATATATTGAGGAGATATATATGTTCCATTCTATATGCATCCGAAGAAGTGGGCTGTAGTCCACGAAAGCTTATGCTCTAATAAATTTGTTAGTCTCTAAGGTGCCACAAGTACTCCTGTTCGTCTCTTCCAAAGTACCTCATGCAGTAAGTGGTTTCACCTACTTTGGACATATCAAGGGCTGAATCTATCCTGACATGAATCAAACCTGCAGTAAGTGTACAGTCCTGCAAACCTGATACAAAGTACTACAAGCCATTTAGAAGTTTCAAGAAGTCAATCAAATCTAGCATGAGAATTTAAGATAGTTAAAAACAAGCTATGCTTTACCACAAACATTAAAAAAGTCACAGGGTCTTGCACCAGTTTCAGACCAAGATAACTCCACTGATGTCAATGGACTTACTTTTGTTTTACACCAATGTGAGAAGAGAATCAAGTCCAAAGAAATTACAGTTCATCACCATAATTATTATAATAAATAATTATTTGCATTATTGTAGCACCTAGACACCCCAATCATGAACCAGGACCCCACTGTACCATACTTTTTCCACACCCTTCTAGGCAAATAGAGCAACATTTTATGCCAGCACCCTTTTGCTGCAATAGACACGGTCAGTTCAACACATGACCACTATGCCATATTGTATTTGGACAGTTACCCTTTTTATGATTTAGCAGTCACTACCATATGCAAAAAAGTCAATGCTCCTATTGAGATTTACTCTTCTTCCAAACAAAACCATTTTTTGTCCTGCCTTTGCAAAACCTTCTGATACACCTACAGTTTTGTTAAGAATGACACTATTAAATGAGCATGTCCATCAAGGATCAATATGTGTATAAAGATGGATGTTACGAAGACCTTTCATAGGTTTAGTAATACACAATCAGGAGATGACAGTTTGTGCAGTGATAGGGAAAAAGAAGATACTGGGCTAAATTCTGTGCTTGCCTACATAACTCTGCACCCCGTTGGCCCCAGCAGGAGTAAGCCAATGAAGAGATGGGCTCTAAATCAGCAACAAGTGAATTGCCAAAGGTTCATTGGTTCAAATCGGATTCTTAACCAATGGTCCAGACCTGTGGAAGGTTCCTAGCACTCATTTCCACCATCCACATGCAATCGTACATCCAGTTTCAACATTGCCTCCCCCGGTTCCCAACTCCTTCTCTGTAGTCCCAGAGATAACTACACCTTAAATATTACACAGGGCAGCAGTCCTACACAGAGTTATTCCCCATAAATATTGTAAAGAAGAGTCCAAATAGTGATACAATGTTAGTATTTGTAGGTTTTCCCAATAGTGAGTATAAACCACAGACTTTCAGTCAAGAGAGCATCACATTAATGGTGTGTAACAGCATTTAGCATGTTGAACTCTGCTGACATCTTCACACACTGTTGGAATCCACATATTAAACTTGTCTGACTGAAATGCAGCGTGAAAATTTAAGCCACATATTAAATATGTGTTTAGAATATGTGTATAGGTCTAATGTGTTTAGAAAAGTTATGCAGATTTTTTTAATATATACATTTTTTAAGAGAAGATATTCAGTTAACAAAAATTACATGTCAGTAATGTAAATGCTTTGGGTTTACACTCATTAAAGGAAATATATAAACTTTAGGCTCAGACCTGAAAAACCTAACTATAAGTAGATACCAGCTTCACCATTAATCAGCAGTAAATAGGACACAATTCTGCAATGGCCTCTGTGGGATTAAGTGGATGACCTCACAGGTCATTTGCATCTCTAATATCTATGATTGTATAATTATTTAACTATATAGGCAAATTATAGTTGTGCTCATACTTTTAGACCACCGCATCAGCAAGAGAAGTTTATACATATTGTAAATACTTTCTGCTTCTCCAGCCATGCCACAAATTTGTTAAGCACTCCTATATCACTCCTCACATTGAGTGGTAGGTAAAGAGGCCAGACTATTCTACTGAGAGAATATTCCACCATGGTATTTCTTATAACTATTAGGAACTTGGGGTAGACACAGATAGAATGATTGATAAACGCAATTCAGAGATACCCTCCCTGGGAAATTTTGCTTCACAGTTATTTTACTGGGGCCAAATTAATAATTAGCATTTTCATCCTCCAGTCTATAGAAATTAATTAAACCTCATGACACCACTGTGAGGTATTCCCATTTTAAAGAGATTGACGCTGGACGAGACACATAATCAGTTAGCCTCAAGAACTCAAAGTAAGTCAACACTGAGCCAGCATTAGAATTTAGGACTTTCTGACTGCCAATCTTACAGTCGTATAACTAGACTATACCACTCCCTTGAGGTACCATCCATATTAGATACCAGAAGAGGTATACTCTGAAGAGCTAAGAAGTCATTCCAGTGTATCAGTGTGTATAAATAAATAACACACTCCATAAGACTACTCTGTTTTAGATTAATGCAAACCTGTCATTTAAGGACAAAACATCTACCATATTTTTCCTAGCTTTTGTTGGTTGTTATGACACTTATGTTGTTATTCAGGTTTCATTGAATTCTTAGTAAATTTGACCAAGGTGTGTGTATGCGTGCGCACACACACTGAGTTAAACTAACGTAAGCTATAAACCTATATTTAATAATCTTAAGTGTACAATCTGATGTTTTTCAGCAGCAACGCTGGTGGGAATATTTTATACTGGCTAGAGCATGGGACTGAATCAAGACACCTTAATTCATTCCTTGGTTCTTGATAAATAATAACTTGCTCTGTGACACTGACACATCATTTAACTTCTTTGTTCATCAGTTTATCCACATATCAAACTCTGTCTTAGTGGTGAGATAAGTCTCGGTGTTTGTAAAATGCTTCAAGGCCCTTGGACAAAAGGTGCTATACAAGTATTTCCATGCAATTAAAAGTAAAATCTCTTCAAATGCTGACTTGAAAAGAAGCATTCTGAGATCATATGACTGCATTCCAGCACTATATAGGATGGTGAGCAAGGCAAGTCTCATCTTTAAAAGGTTGAACAAGTGGCTTCTGGGCATGGATCATCCCAATTCAGCATACTAAGGAAGCTTATCTCAGTTCAGTGTAACCCACTGGTGAGTGAGTTGAGTATATGCTAAAGTATAAAACAGATAATATTGTCTGATCCTATTCCACATGTTCTAGAATAGTGAGATTCATCACCCATTTTCTCTGAACATTATTCTGCAATATACCAGTAACATCATGTCCAGGGCTGGTGCAACCACTAAGCAAACTAGGCGGCTGCCTAGGGCGCGAAGTAGTTGGGGGCGGACAAAAGCGCACTCTGGAGCGGTGGTGGAGTGGAGGTGAGCTAGGGCAGGGGGACGCAGGGAGAGCCACCTGCAGCAAGTAAGGGAGGGGCGGCACAAAGGGGAATCGCTCCCCGCCCCAGCTCACCTCTGCTCTGCCTCCTCCCCAAGTATGCTGCCCTGCTCTGCTTCTCTCCCTCCCAGGCTTGCGGCGCCAAACAGCTGATTGGCGCCACAAGCCTGGGAGGCGGGAGAAGTGGAGCAGCGATGGCGTGCTCAGGGAGGAGGCGGAGCAGAGGTGAGCTGGGGTGGGGAGCTGCGGCACGGCTCCCTGGGCCGGGGGGGTAGAGGGGTGGTGCGGGGGGGGGGGGCAGGGGGGCGGGGGGGGGGGGGGGGG